>NC_056454.1:16544893-16577393 GCF_018296145.1 Oncorhynchus tshawytscha | reverse complement strand
CGAGGGGATGTTGATGATGATGTCACTAGGAGAGACAACTAACCTAGCCCTGATGAAAGCCTCCTCAGCTCTCACTCTCACTTCCTCACTATCATACCCCCCCCCCCGAGGGAGAAGAGTAGGAGGAGAGGAGAGAGGAAAAGACAGAAGATACATAGTTTGGTTGATGTAGGGTAGGCTGGGTTGCTAATATATACACTGAGTGTACAAGACATTAAGAACACATTCCTAATATTGGGTTGCATCCCCACTTTTGCCTTTAGAACAGCCTCAATTCGTCGGGGCGCAGACTCTACAAGGTGTCAAAAGCGTTCCACAGGGACGCTGGCCAATGTTGACTCCAAGCTCCCACAGTTGTGTCAAGTTGGCTGGACGTCCCTTGAGTGGTGGTCCATTCTTGATACACACAGGAAACTGTTGAGCGTGAAAAAGCCAGCAGTGTTGCAGTCCTTGACACAAACCGGTGTGCCTGGCACCTATTACCATACCCTGTTCAAAGGTACTTAAATATTTTGTCTTGTCCATTCACCCTCTGAATGGCACACATACACAATCCATGTCTCAATTGTCTCGAGGCTTAAAAATGACTCTTTAACCTGTCTCCTCCCCTTCATCTACACTGATCACTAAGGGATCATAGCTCACCTGGATTCACCTGGTCAGTCTATGTCTACTCAGTGTATATTACTAAACAGCAAAAACATGAAATTATTGTGTGTTTTTTATCATTGTAGTCTTTCAATGTGACACTTAGGATATACAGTGAACAGATGTTTGTTTATGAGTGTATAGAGGCGCATGGTGCATTTGTTTGTATGTGTGTAAGACTGGGTTTAGCTGTTAGTGAACGTGTCTGTGTGAACCTGAGTGTACGGTGAGATGACGATAGCTCATGCGAGTGTGTGTACAGTGAAACGTGTACATGTCTTTGTTTGTTTGTGTGTTTGTGTGGGTGTGTGGGTGTGTGGGTGTGTGCGCAGGGGGAATACACTCTGGATGTATATGGGGTTTTTATCTTGCGGTGCGATGTGTGTACGCCTTTGTGTGTGTGTGTGTTTGTGTGTGCTACATGGTGTTCTCTAAGCCCTAGTTCTGCCCTGCTGTCTGGGAGTCAGTGGGAACCTGTGTGTGTGTCGGCCTCCAAGGTCACCCCTCCTCATAACTTCACTCTGTTCTCAGCCCTTCTCCTACAATATGACTTCCTGGCCTGGCAACAAAGGCCCCCGGCTATTTTAGTCAACAATGATCTTCCTCTGAGATAGAGAGAGAGAGTGACGTGGTCCCCTGGCTTGGCCTGGATAGGACTGGCTGGACAAGCTTCAGTACCCCTCGCATCAATAACTGTCGGTCCTAGGCTACTGTCCCACATACAAACACATCAGACACCACGCTCGTAAACAACATCAAAAATAGATTTGTCCTTTAGTCTAGTCGAATAGAACGGTCAGCTGTAGCTTTGAAAGGTATTCTTTGATATCAGAGATGGCTGCTTTGATGGAGCTGCAGTCAGAATGATTATTATTTATTTTGTTTCACCTTTAGTTAACCAGGTAGGCTAGTTGTGAACAAGTTCTCATTTACAACTGCGACCTGGCCAAGATAAAGCAAAGCAGTGCGACACAAACAACAACACAGAGTTACACATGGAATAAACAAACATACAGTCAATAATACAATAGAAAAGGTCTATATACAGTGTGTGCAAATGAGGTAGGATAACGGAGGTAAGGCAATAAATAGGCCATAGTGGCGAAATAATTACAGTATAGCAATTAAACACTGGAGTGATAGATGTGCAGAAGATGAGTGTACAAGTAGAGATACTGGGGTGCAAAGGAGCAAAATTAATCAAATAGATAACAGTATGGGGATGAGGTAGTTGGATGGGCTAGGTGGGCTGTACAGGTGCAGTGATCTGTGAGCTGCTCTGACAGCTGGTGCTTAAAGCTAGTGAGGGAGATATGAGTCTCCAGCTTCAGTGATTTTTGCAGTTTGTTGCAGTCATTGATAGCAGAGAACTGTAAGGAAAGGCGGCCAAAGGAGAAATTGGCTTTGGGGGTGACCAGTGAAATATACCTGCTGGAGTGTGTGCTACGGGTGGGTGCTGATATGGTGACCAGTGAACTGAGATAAGGCAGGGCTTTACATAGTAAAGACTTATAGATGACCTGGAGCCAGTGGGTTTGGCGACGAATATGAAGCGAGGGCCAGTCAACGAGAGCATACAGGTCGTAATGGTGGGTAGTGTATGGGGCTTTGGTGACAAAACGGATGGCACTGTGATAGACTGCATCCAATTAGCTGAGTAGAGTGTTGGAGACTATTTTGTAAATGAAGTCTCCAAAGTCAAGGATCGGTAGGATAGTCAGTTTTACAAGGGTATGTTTGGCAGCATGAGTGAAGGATGCTGTGTTGCAAAATAGGAAGCTGATTCTCGATTTCATTTTGGATTGGAGATGCTTAATGTGAGTCTGGAAGGGGAGTTTACAGTCTAACCAGACACCTAGGTATTTGTAGTTGTCCACATATTCTAAGTCAGAACCGTCCAGAGTAATGATGCTGGGCGGGCGGGCAGGTGTGGGCAGCGATCGGTTGAAGAGCATGCCTTTAGTTTTACTTGCATTTAAGAGCAGTTGGAGGCCACGGAAGGAGAATTGTATGGTATTGAAGCTCGTCTGGAGGTTAGTTAACACAGTGTCCAAAGAAGGGCCAGAAGTATACAGAATGGTGTCTTCTGCGTAGAGGTGGATCAGAGAGTCACCAGCAGCAAGAGCGACGTCATTGATGTATACAGAGAAAAGAGTCGGCCCGAGGATTGAACTCTGTGGCACCCCCATAGAGACTGCCAGAGGTCCGGACAACAGGCCCTCCGATTTGACACACTGAACTCTATCTGAGAAGTAGTTGGTGAACCAGGCGAGGCAGTCATTTGAGAAACCAAGGCTGTTGAGTCTGCCGATAACAATGTGGTGATTGACAGAGTCGAAAGTGATGGCCAGGTCGATGAATACAGCTGCACAGTATTGTCTCTTTTCGATGGCGGTTATGATATTGTTTAGGACCTAGAGCGTGGCTGAGGTGCACACATGACCAGCTCGGAAACCAGATTGCATAGGGGAGAAAGTACGGTAGGATTCGAAATGGTCGGTGATCTGTTTGTTAACTTGGCTTTCGAGGACCTTTTAAAGGCAGGGTAGGATAGATATAGGTCTGTAGCAGTTCGGGTCTAGAGTGTCTCCCCCTTTGAAGAGGGGGATGATCTTTGGGGATCTCAGACGATACGAAAGAGAGGTTGACCAGGCTAGTAATAGGGGTTGCAACAATTTCGGCGGATAATTTTAGAAAGAGAGGGTCCAGATTGTCTAGCCCGGCTGATTTGAATGGGTCCAGATTTTGCAGCTCTTTCAGAACATCAGCTATCTGAATTGGGGGAGGCTTGGGCAAGTTGCTCTGGGGGTTGCAGGGCTGTTGACTGGAGTAGGGGTAGCCAGGTGGAAAGCATGGCCAGCCGTAGAAAAATGCTTTTTGAAATTCAATAATCGTGGATTTATCAGTTTTGAATGTTTTGAATCAAAAAAACTTCTGTCTGCACTAGTCAAAGAGGAGACAAACATGCAATACATTCAAAAGACGAGATAACAGAGTCAACCCTCCGTTTTATATTTCTACAGTGTGATTTCCATAATGGTACTTTTTGGAAGCTGAAATCCACCTTTGTGAATATGCCCAGAAGTGCAGCATTCTCTGAGGTATCAACCTGATCTGCAGTGCTTTGGTGGCCTGTACAGTGTGGGAGTTTTAACAACAGAAGTTGAACAGATGGAATATGTGTGCTTGCGTTGGCGTGTGTGTGTGTACCTTGGCAAAAGCGAGTGTACAGAAAGGCCTTTAAATCTGTGCGTGTATGTCAGTTCATAGTTGTCCATGCACGGGTGTGTGTATCTGTGTGTGTGTGTGAATGTGTGAAAGTATGTGTGTGTGTGTATGTGTGTGTGTGTGTACTGCAACGTACGCGTGCCTCGGGCCATGGCTGCAGTGTGTCGGCCCCACCTGGGCTTTGAACTGGTGACCCTTGGTGTCAGGGGTTGGAGCCCAGAGGGTCTATTGCCACCCCCTCAAATCCGCCAAGGCTGGACTAGCCCTCCTCCAGCTCCCTCTCCTCCTTTGATTGAGACAGGAACCCAAGCTTTTATCATGGCCTGGTTCCCATTCCTCTTATATCCTGTGACGGCACACGCAGTGTGTGGTACAACTCAGATTCTGTGGGAGGACAGAGCTCTTGCCTTAGAGACACACACTCACGCAAACAGCACACACACACACACACACACACACACACACACACACACACAGGCATGCGCACACAGCCACAAGAATGCATGCATACGCGCATACCTACAGGCATAGACACACACAAGTTTGTGTGCCCACACGCATGCACGCGCGCAGGAGAGGGGAGTGGGGAGATTGCTCTGATCTCAAGATTTCGAGATCTGGACGTGCATCAAAGCAGCGGAAAACAAAAATGAACACAAAGAAAAAAAATATCTCTCTCCTCCATGCCAATAAAAGGTGAAATAGAAAACATTTGCTGCAGTGTCCCCTAGCTATTTGGAACTGTTGATCTGCAACATGCATGGCTTAATTCTGACATACACTAATCTAATGCATCTTTCCCTTTGTCTCTCTTCTCCTCTGCCAAGTTGAAGACGTGACACCTACCCTCTCTCTCAGGGAGGGGGTTAACGTCCCACAATGCTGTTCTCTGCATTGGGGGCACAGGAAGCACAGGATTGGGCGTAACCCCTCAGCTCAGGGATGGACAGTGGTGTTTGTATTATTTTTCCCAGAGGGTGCTATATTTGTGGCTATTGTTTCGAGCTGGGAGCTCCCTTGCCTGTCTGTGTGTGTGTTTGAAAGTGTGTGTTAGTCTGTGTCTGTGTCTGTGTATGTGTCGCCCTGTCTCTCTCTGGCTGGGCTCTGTCCAGTAATGAAAATAACATCTTGACCAGAGGATGACTTCAGAGATGACAGCAGCGTATTTTATTTTCTTTATCTTTTTTTCTCCTGGTGTGTCCAGATTCCCACCATGGGTCACAGAATAAAGTTGTAAACAAAAACAGCCAGGCAAAACAATGACTGGGAAGGTGTGTGTGTCTAAGAGTGTGTGTCTGTTTCTGTGTGTGTGTGTGTGTGTGTGTGTGTGTGTGTGTGTGTGTGTGTGTGTGTGTGTGTGTGTGTGTGTGTGTGTGTGTGTGTGTGTGTGTGTGTCTTTTTCTTAAGGATGGTAAAACAAGGAAAATTCCGAAGAGTGGGGGACAGTTTGACGGTCCCCACAAGGAAAAATGCTATTTTAGGCTTAGGGTTTAAGTTTAGGCTTAGGATTTCAATTAGAGTTAGGGTTAGGGGTTGGGTTAGGGAAAGGTTTTAGGGTAGGGGTAGGGTTAGGATTTAGGGTTAGGCATAGTTTTAGGATTAGGGTTAGGCGTTTCGGGACAAGGTTAGGTTTAGGATTAGGGTTATGGCTAGGTTAAGGGTTAAGGTTAGATTTAGGGTTAGGAAAAATTGGATTTTGGCTGGGAATCAATTATTTGGTCGCCACAAGGATAACAACGCAAAACTGTGTGTATGTGGGTGTGTGTTGGTGTGTCTCTGCTTCTGTGTATGTGCCCCTGTTTGTTTGTCTATGCAAGTGGGTATGTATCTCAGCCCATATGCAAGTCTTTCCAAAGTGTATATATGTAGCGTATGGGATATAGGTGTGTGCATATCTTAGTCCTAGATCTTCTCCTCTAGGTGCACATATGTGTGAGAAGATGTAGCATCAATACAAGTATGATCCTCACCTCACCTACAAAGTCTACACTTGGACATACCCTATGACATACAGTATAGTATTATCTACGGTCCGGAGTCCCCGGCGGCGATCCACGGTCCGGTTCCTCCAGCGACGATCCACGGTCCGGTTCCGCCGGCGACGATCCACGGACCGGTTCCTCCGGTGACGATCCACGCTCCGGTTCCTCAGGCGACAATCCGCGGTCCGGAGTCCCCGGCGACGATCTACGGTCAGGAGGGATCCGCGAGCGGAGCGGTGTCTACGTCCCGAACCTGAGCCGCCACCGAGGTTAGATGCCCACCCAGACCCTCCCCCATAGAGTCAGGTTTTGCGGCCGGAGTCAGCATCTTTGGGGCGGGTACTGTCACGCCCTGACCTTAGAGATGCTTTTTATTCTCTATTTTGGTTAGGTCAGGGTGTGACTAGGGTGGGTACTCTAGTTTTTGCATTTCTATGTTGGCCTGGAATCAGAGTCAGCTGTCTATTGTTGTCTCTGATTGGGGATTATATTTAGGCAGCCTTTTCCACCTGTTTTGTGTGGGATCTTGTTTTTTTGTAGTGCCTGTGAGCAATGCATTTTCTTCACGTTTCGTTTTGCGCTTATTGTTTTTTTTGTGAGTTTCATCTAATAAAACATGTGGAACTCTACGCACGCTGCGCCTTGGTCCATTTATTCCAGCGATCGTGACACTTGTAGGATGGAGGAGAGAGGCTTTAACTTGGTCATCAGATAACCTAGAGCTTCCATCACAGTCCATCAGGGCCCCTAACCAGCACTCATTGTGAGAAACACAGAGAGTGGGAGGGACAAAGACATGGAGGTAGGGGGAAGGGAGAATAGGAAAAGAGAGTGAATGATGCTGATACAATGGGAGAGGAAGGTTTGTTAGGAAAATAAATAAAGAGACAGCGATATTAAGAGGAGGAAAAGACAATGGAAGACAAATAAACAACAAAAACGGGGGATAGAAGCTGTGGAGTCAGAGAATGCAGAGAAAGAGACAGAGGATAAGAGAGGGTTGGGTAGTATGAGAGTCTGAGAGTCCTTTAGGTGCTTTTTGGCAAACTTCAAGCGCGCTGTCATGTGCTTTTTACTGAGGAGGGGCTTCCATCTGGCCACTCTACCACAAAGGCCTGATTGGGGAGTGCTGCAGAGATGGTTGTCCTTCTGGAAGGTTCTCCCATCTCCACAGAGGAACTCTGGAGCTCTGTCAGAGTGAGCTTCGGGTTCTTGGTCACCTCCCTGACCAATGCCCTTCTTACCCGATTGCTCTGTTTTGCTGGGTGGCCAGCTCTGGGAAGAGTCTTGGTGGTTCCAAACTTCTTCCATTTAAGAATGATGGTGGCCACTGTGTTCTTGGGGTCCTACCCTTCCCCAGATCTGTGCCTCAACACAATCCTGTCTCGGAGCTCTACGGACAATTCTTTCGACCTCATGGCTTGGTTTTTGCTCTGACATGACACCTTATATAGGCCGGTGTGTGTCTTTTTAAATCACGTCCAATCAATTGAATTTACCACATGTGGACTCCAATCTAGACGTAGAAACATCTGATGGATGATCAATGGAAAGAGGAAGCACCTGAGCTCATTTTCTAGTCTCATAGCAAAGGGTCTGAATGCTTATGGAAGTAAGACATTTCTGATTTTTATTTTAATAAATTTGCAAACATTTCTAAAAACCTGTTTATGCTTTGTCATTATGGAGCATTGTGTGTAGAATGATGCCGATTTAAAAAAAATTTTTTTTTAGAATAAAGCTGTAACGTAACAAAATGTGTAAAAAGGGAAGGGGTCTGAATACTTTCCGAAGGCACAGTATACACATTTAGACGCCTTCATGGTGGCAGTAATGTAATTACTTGTTTTGTAATTAAAGTTGGAAATTCAAACATTGCAGATTGCAAAATACATGTTTGATACAACAGCATACTAATCAGAAACCAATTCTATATATTTTGTTCATATACAACTGTACTGTTCAGCCTACACTGCAAAAAATAAATCCAGTAATTTTTACATTAAATTACTGGCTGCACAGTAGCCAGTAGGTTGCTGTAAATGTACAGGTTTTTAGCTTCCAGAAATTCAGTATGGTACTGTTTTCTGTGGGGCACCGTATTTTCACTAACGGGTGCAACAAATTAGCCTTCAAAATATGTTAATGAGCAGAGATTCTTTCCCCGCCCACAACATTTTGCAGAGGGTTCTACCGGAAAAAAAAAACATTTAATCTTTGGAGGGTTGTTCCTAGAATCCTCCATGAGTGGTTCCACCAGACTTATCGGCCTTTAAAATGTCATTATTTATGACAATACCTTACACAGTATATCATAAAGCCTTTCTTTTATGTCCTACTGTAGTTATACCTAAACACAGTGTTGTTAGGAAACTCCTGGTTTACAGGCCACATCAGGCCAGCAAGTCACATTACGCTGGCATGCAAAGTGATGTGTAATTCCTATCAGAATCCAACCAGTGTTAGACTATCCAACAAGTGGAATTGTTAAGCACCCGCAACCTGCATTCAGAATGACTGCCAGGATAGAGGAGCTTGAATACCGAGACTACCTCAATCATCTGGATCAACAATCTTAGTAACGGGTACAATAAATCTAATAACTAACAGATTGGATTAGTTTAGAAAACTGTATGTTATTTATCTTTGTCTAGCATAAAATGTATCAACCAATCAATGTATACGCAAAAACACAGATATTACAGTAAAACAAAACATTTTGAAAATCTCCCTGCAATAGAGCATGCTGGGAAATATTATATATCGTTCTATGTAGAACCCTTATTGCCTTCCAAGGAATCATTCTTGCCATCCAAAGAATGATCCAAGAACACTTTGTTCCAAAATGGTTCATAGGATGTTAAAGGTTCTACGTAAAACACTTTGCCTTGCAAAGAACCATTGTCTTCCAAAACATGGTTCTTCTGATAAAAACAGTTCTTGGTAGAACCCTATCCCTCCGCAAAGAACCCTTTTGAAACCCTTTTTTTAAAGAGTGTACCTAAGAAGCATTAGGCTCTCGGTCTGATATGCACTGTTGAACCCCTGAGTAAGCTCCACCCATTGCACTGGCGCGGTCGTAGCCTTGACCACGGCGTTTGTTCACCCCTACCTTCAATCAGTTAAATTATTTATTTTTCAAGGTTTGAGGCACTTTGATGAGTCACATTCTTGAATGTCAAGAAAAAAGAGACTTCCTAGTACATATGGAGTTTAAAAGGTTTATGCATGACTTTTTGGAGGGTTACTGTCAAGATGATTTATTCCATTTAAAAAAAATAAACATTGATTATGGGCGGACGGGTGGGGGCAGAGTGGTAGAGGGGTAGATAAACAGATGGACAATGAGAGATGGAGGAGAGAGGAAGGAGGCAGGAGACCCTGACCTCTGACCTCACACATAATTATTCAGTATGGTAGGAGAGGGAGAGGGACAGGGAGAGCGAGAAAGTGCGCGCGAGAGAGAGAGAGAGAGGGAGGGAGAGAAAGCATTGACACTAGCCCTAAGGTGTAATAAGGGGAGGTTGAGGTGATGAAGTTTCATCATCATCATCAGTGTTAGCCCCATAGCTAATCCCCAACAGACCAGACCGGCCCTAACTCAACTGTGTACTCTACACTTCACTGACCATACTGCTGTCTGCCTCATCTGGTCTGGCCATTTACTCACATTTACTCTCTCACTGGTCTACACACTAACCATAAGCCTAGCTCAAACCCTAACCCTGTTATATAACCCATGTTATATTATCATCATAAAGTTGAGATACAGTATACAATATATATTTTATTTGACCTTTATTTAACTAGGCAAGTCAGTTAAGAACAAACTCTTATTTTCAATGACGGCCTAGGAACAGTGGGTTAACTGCCTTGTTCAGGGGCAGAACGACAGATTTTTACCTTGTCAGCTCAGAGATTCGATCTAGCCACCTTTCGGTTACTGGCCCAACAAACTAACCACTAGGCTACCTGCCTCCCCCCGATTAGTTACTTATATGAATACACTGTATTTCCATATATAAATAACAAAGCATATACTTTATCAAGAATGAAACTACTACTCCAAATACCACACTCTCATACTATAAACAACATCACTAGAGCCATGAGAGTATTGTGGTTAAAGCAGGACACTGACCCTTGAGAAAGCCCCAAACTGACAGGCTAGCTAAAATTAGCTCAGTGTTGTGCTGCTGCAACAGAAAAGGTGGATGGTGTCACTGTGCATTAAACAGCAGCCTAGTGGACAGAGTAGATAGCTGAGGCCCTAGTGGACTGAGTAGAGCTAGCTTGCTGGATTTAGAGCTAGCTTGCTGGATTTAGAGCTAGCTTGCTGGATTTAGAACTAGCTTGCTGGATTTAGAGCTAGCTTGCTGGATTTAGAGCTAGCTTGCTGGATTTAGAACTAGCTTGCTGGATTTAGAGCTAGCTTGCTGTATTTAGAGCTAGCTTGCTGGATTTAGAACTAGCTTGCTGGATTTAGAGCTAGCTTGCTGGATTTAGAGCTAGCTTGCTGGATTTAGAACTAGCTTGCTGGATTTAGAGCTAGCTTGCTGGATTTAGAGCTAGCTTGCTGGATTTAGAACTAGCTTGCTGGATTTAGAGCTAGCTTGCTGGATTTAGAACTCACTTGCTGGATTTAGAGCTGGCTTGCTGTATTTAGAGCTAGCTTGCTGGATTTAGAGCTAGCTTGCTGGATTTAGAACTAGCTTGCTGGATTTAGAGCTAGCTTGCTGGATTTAGAACTAGCTTGCTGGATTTAGAGCTAGCCTGCTGGATTTAAAGCTAGCTTGCTGGGCTGAGTCTGTAGCCGGGTGGACTGAGAGCTAGCGAAGCAGAGCCCCTGTATTGTCCTCAATGTCACATTCAATCACATCACCTCTAAAAATGAGGCTTTTTTGTTATCACTCACCAGTTGTTTGGGAGTTGTGCCTCATGGTTGGTTGGCTGTCCCGGGGTGACTGCGGGACTCCACAGGTGTTTGTGTGTGTGTGTTGGCTCTGTGTGTGTTGGCTCCAGTGTTTGTTTGTGTTCGTAGTCTTCTCCATCGTGCGCCAAGAGGTCTTGACAGGGACAGCAGTGGTGTGGCAGAGTAAAAACATGGCCACCCACCATGCCAGGGGTATTAAGGACAGCTATGTGTGCTCCTAGCAGACCTCGTACAGCTCAGGGCTTTACAATACAGGTCCCTCCTAAGTTGTGACAGTGGACTAGTCAACTCCATTAGCTCCACAGGCATTGGCCAAATCATTGCTGGGGGTGGAGGGGGATGGACTTCACCACTCAGAGGGTGCCTGTGTCAGTCGGGAAAGTAACTGTTGTGGGGGCTCTACTTGTTTTGTATCTACTTGACTGGAAATGGTTTCTTTGGTTTGATTTTAAACTGTGATAAATGTTCTGGAAGTTACTTGACAAATGGGAATTGGAAACGTATTACCTGTCACACAGTCTCTTCCTCCCTTTGTCTATCTCTATCACTCTCGTCCTCGATCTTTTTCTCTTGCACCACCGCTCCTCTCTCTTTCGTTACTGTCTCCACTCACCTTGGTCTGTCTAACGACTTAACCAGAGGGTCTTGAGCCTTGTTAATGTCTTACTGCTGCTGCAGGGTAAACACACTGACCTATCACCCTGTAAAGACCTCTGATCAGAGAGACATCAAGGGTCTGTGTGTGTGTGTGTGTGTGTATGTGTGTGTGTGTGTGTGTGTGTGTGTGTGTGTGTGTGTGTGTGTGTGTGTGTGTGTGTGTGTGTGTGTGTGTGTGTGTGTGTGTGTGTGTGTGTGTGTGAGAGAGAGAGCTGTATGTTTGTGTGAATGCGGGTGTGTGTGTGAGGTCACATAATGGATGATCCCAGTCTTCTGATCAGTCTTCCTCTCTGGACAGGAGATTGATCCCCCCCCCTATCCTCTATCCTGAGTCTATCCTCTCTCTATACTCTCTCTATCCCTACATCTGTAGGTCATTAAAATTGTGCATACAAAAGTCAGAGTTGATGAGCTTGCAGTAAAGCTAAACACAAACACAATCGACAGCTGGGTTATGATCATGTTCTTAGCTAGTGATTAAGTGCCATCGTTGATTAGTACGTTCATAAGTTCATATGATACTGTATGTTCAGGTTCTCCCCGAAGGAGTTTAGAAATCATTTGAGGCTTAATTATTGCAGGTCAGAAGTGGAGGGGCTACTCCGCTCTACTCCACTCTCTCTGGCATATGCTCCAGCCAATCAAAGGCTGGTTTACAAATAAGGACACAAACAAACACTTCAACTCTAATAACTAACTCATATACGTTTTCAGGGTTAGTACTAATGTGTACCACCTCTCTGTCTGTCAAATCAAATCAAATTTTATTGGACATACACATGGTTAGCAGATGTTACCACGAGTGTAGCGAAATGCTTGTGCTTCTAGTTCCGATATATCAGCAATATCTAACATGCAATCTAACAATTCCACAACAACTACCTAATACACACAAATCTAAGTAAAGGAACGGAATAAGAATATATACATATAAATATATGGATGAGCAATGACAGAGCGGCATAGGCAAGATGCGATAGATGGTATAGAATACAGTATATATTGTACATATGAGATGAGTAATGCAAGATATGTAAACATTATTAAGGTGGCATTATTAAAGTGACAAGTGTTCCATTTATTAAAGTGGCCAATGATATTAAGTATGTATGTAGACAGCAGCCTCTCTGTGCTAGTGATGGCTGTTTAACAGTCTGATGGCCTTGAGATAGAAGCTGTTTATCAGTCTCTCGGTCCCAGCTTTGATGCACCTGTACTGACCTCGCCTTCTGGATGGTAGTGGGGTGGACAGGCAGTGGCTCGAGTGGTTGTTGTCCTTGATGATCTTTTTGGCCTTCCTGTAACATCGGTATGATGTAGGTGTCCTGGAGGGTGGGTAGTTTGCGTGCGCATGTGTGTGTGTGTGTGATTGACAGAGACGTATGGCAGTGTGACCAGTTACCTGTGGAGAAATGCCCCCCAATGACACGTGTGACTTACCACTGGACACCAGACACAGTCAGAACACAAAACTCCACCCACTGACCACAGAAACCCACTGTCACTATCTCTCTGGGGTACATAAATAAAATATTCAGTCTATTTAGACAGTTTCTCTTTGAAAAGCATTGTTAGAGAATTTGAATTGACCCCACCACTGCTCTTAATAATATTCAATGAATATCTGAATCTATAAGGTGTAGAAACTGAATCTACTGGGGGCAGAAATATACAGAGCAGGTGGCCACTGTGAATAAGGCTGTCAGGTGTAGTGGTCGACTCTGTGTCACCTTGGCCAGATGGTCATGGTGCTGCCCACCTGCAAGGCTCCACAGCATGCCCAGGACCCTGGGGCCAATACATGTGTAGATTACTAATGATAACTACAGTATGCTAATAACACAATGCAATGCTAATGTGAACAACAGAGAGCAGTGAAGTGATGGACGCACTGGTCTGGTCAGTGTGACTATACAGTAGCAACAGTAATGATAGTTGTGTAATAGAGAATCTCCTCCTCTCTCTCTCTCTCTCTCTCTCTCTCTCTCTCTCTCTCGCTCTCTGATCTGGGAATCTCTTGTGTGGTAGCCTCTTTATTTAGCTCCTGGTGTATGTACTGAACAGGTTCTGCAGGGTGGCAGATAGTCTTTTCTAGGAAAGGTTGTGGGAATATTAGACAGTGTATGCTTCCCCAGAGGAAGAGGTCAGACAGTCAGCCAACCTCAGAGAAAGGGGAAGGGTCAGTGAGGAGAAGGTCAACTCCAGGTCAACCACTGTGCTGCGTATATGATTACCTCTCCATAGAAGGGACAACACTTCTTGTTTGTATATGAAACATTAACGTGTTGGAAATTCCAAATTGTTTGCATAGTCAACTTACACACAGCACTGGGACACATACTTACCTCACCCGATATGCCACTCGGGGTCTTTTCACAGTTCTCAGGTCCAGAAATATTCAAGGAAACATACATTATCATACAGAGCCATGAGTGCATGGGACTCCCTTCCATCTCATATAGTGCAAGTTAACAGCAAACCTGGTTTCAAAAAACAACACCTCATGTGGCCTACTTGTTGTATGTACTGACATGTAGGTGTAACCGATAGATGCACACACACACACACACACACACACACACACACACACACACACACACACACACACACACACACACACACACACACACACACACACACACACACACACACACACAACATGTTGTTTTTAAATGTATGTAAATTGTAAAGTATTTTGTCTGTTATGTATTTTTCGTTATGTGTCGTACCCCAGAAAGACATTGGCGTCAGCTAATGGGGATCCTAATAAATCAAATCAAAACAAGGGTGCAGCTCTATGGTGTTTGTATGAAGAGAGGGGGGGGGGGCAGGGGATGTAAACAATAAACACTGGTATGTTTGAGGTGAAGGAGTGTGTGTGAGGCTACAATCTGTGAATGTACGTGAAGGAGAGAGAGAGACATACCTAATTCACATAGGATTTGCGGTATTTTGTCTGAAAAAAGAATTGGGCAATGTTTATATGGTCCCCTTTCAAACAACCACATTTTTACCACATTCTTGTTGGCATTCGCCATTTATGTCGCGATTGCTTGCTGGAACTGAGCTAGAGACATTTGACTTTGACCCGGTTGTTGTGGATGTTGTCATAGTAACCTGACACCGCTTTAATTCCTTCACATTCACAACAGTAAGTTAGCAGCTCACAATACTTGTAAATAATTTGTCTAAATAATTACCTTCTAATGTGTTAATTTTCCTGTTATAGTGAATAAAAACTTGGCTACAGTTCAACTCAAAATGTTGTCAGATATGTTCTGGTAATTATAAGAGCTGGCTAGCCATCTAGATAGCTAGCTAACAAGCTAATGTTAGCAACAAACCAAAACATTGTCTCTAGAAAGTTGCTTTGAGTTGCCTGGCATGCTAGATTGACATATCATAAATGCATTTTGAAACAGAGGGGTTTTTTTGGTACAAAAAATGTACCCGGCTGCTGCAATGTCATGCAGATAAGACTGCCGTTTTTGAGTTTGTATTTTTTCAGAATGACAAGGACAAGTTTGATGTCTGACAACAACAATAGCATGTTCATGATTTAGTGAGTGCCAAATCCAGTAAGATTAAAGGTGACATTTAGACTGAGGGTTTGGCTGGAAATAAAAGTTAGCAGAAATAAAAGTACAGGCTTTGTTGAAGGCAATACCTTTCAGATAAAGAAAAGTTGGCAAAAAGTTGAAGGGATGCTAACAAGTTGGCCCGGAAAACATCTTTGTTTGAAAGGTGTAAAAGAGAGAGAGAGAGAAAAGAGAAAGTGTGTATGTTTGATGGACACACAGCAGCTGTCCTCTGCTCCTCATGCCTTTGCCACCTACGGAAAAGGTGTCTAAGGGCACAAAGGAAAGAGGAGGTCACACACACTCCAGAACATGGAAAATCTGATCACGACTCCATTTTGCTCCTCCCTTCCTACAGGCAGAAACTCAAACAGGAAGTACCCGTGCTAAGGACTATTGAACGCTGGTCTGACCAATCGGAATCCACACTTCAAGATTGTTTTGATTATGCAGACTGGGATATGTTCCGGGTAGCCTCTATGAATAACATTTCCGAATACACTGATACAGTGACTGCATTTATCAGGAAGTGTATAGGAGATATTGTACCCACTGTGACTATTAAAACCTACCATAACCAGAAACTGTGGATAAAACTGAAAGCTCGAACCACCGCATTTAAACATGGCAAGGTGACTGTGAATATTGCCGAATACAAACAGTGTAGTTATTCCCTCAGTAAGGCGATCAAACTATGGAAGCGTCCCACCTGGCCAACATCCAGTGAAATTGCAGAGCACGAGATTCAAACAGAATTATAAATATTTAACTTTCATAAAATCACAAGTGTAATACATCAAAATAAAGCTTAACTTCTTGTTAATCCAGCTGCTGTGTCAGATTTCAAAAAGGCTTTACGGCGAAAGCACACCATGCGATTATCTGAGGACAGCGCCCCGCATACAAAACCATGAAAAACATATTTCAACCTGGCAGGTGCAAAACGAAAGTCAGAAATAGCGATATAATAAATGCCTTACCTTTGATGATCTTCTTCTGTTGGCACTCCAAAAGGTCCCAGTTACATCACAAATGGTCCTTTTGTTCGATAATGTCCTTCTTTATATCCATAAAAACTCAGTTTAGCTGGCACGCTTCAGTCAATAATCCACCCAGTTTCCCTCCATCAAAATGCATACAAAAGGAATCCCAAACGTTACTAATAAACTTTTCCAAACAAGTCAAACAACGTTTATAATCAAACCTTAGGTACCCTATTACGTAAATAAACAATACAATTTAAGACGGAGAATTGTTATTGTCTTTACCGGAGAAAAATCCCATAGAACACGCTCTCATTCACGCGCTTGGAAACATTACAGCCAAAATGGGAGCAACCTAGAAAAACTACAATTTCTGGCAAATTTTTCCCAAAACCAGCATGAAACTCTTTCTAAAAGACTGTTGACATCTAGTGGAAGACCGAGGAACTGCAATCTGGGAGGACTTCGCCTTATAATAAAAGTAACAGCCATTGAAAATAGTGGTAGGCTGAATATTTTTTCATTTTGGGATGGTTTGTCCTCGGGGTTTCACCTGCCATATCAGTTTTGTTATACTCATAGACATTATTTTAACAGTTTTAGAAACTGTGTTTTCTATCCAAATCTACCAATTATATGTATATCCTAGCTTCTGGGCCTGAGTAACAGGCAGTTTACTTTGGGCACACTTTTCATCCGGACATGAAAATACTGCCCCCTACCCAAGAGAGGCTAATAAACAAAACAAGAAACACAAACAACGCACAGACAGGAAACTTAAACAGAAACAATAACGCCCCGGGAAAGAAAACAAAGGGAGTGACATATAAAGGGAAGGTAAACAGGGAGGTGATGGAGTCCAGGTGAGTCTGAAGATGCGCCGGTGAGCGTAACGATGCTAACAGGTGTGCGCCATAACAAGCAGCCTGGTGACCTAGAGGCTGGAGAGGGAGCACACGTGACACAAACAGGCAAAACATCAGTATAGAGACAAAGAGTCGCAACTCAATGGCTCAGACATGAGACAAATGTGGCAAGGACTACAGACAATCACAAACTACAAAGGGAAAACCAGCCACGTCACGGACACCGACATCTTGCTTCCGGACAATCTAAACACCTTCTTCGCCCACTTTGAGGATAACACAGTGTCACCGATGCGGCCCTCTACCAAGGACTGTGGGCACACCTTCTCCGTGGCTGACGTGAGTAAGACATTTAAGCGTATTAACCCTGCTGGCCCAGATGGCATCCCAAGCCGCATCCTCAGAGCATGCGCAGACCAGCTGGCTAGAGTGTTTACAGACATATTCCGTAAATATGTCCATCTCAACCCCCTCCTGTAAAACAAAGGAGCTGATCGTGGACTTCAGGAAAGAGCAGAGGGAGCACCCCCCTATCCACATCAACGGGACTGCAGTGGAGAAGGTGGAAAGCTTCAAGTTCCTTGGCGTACACATCACTGACAAACTGAAATGGTCCACCCACACAGTGTGGTGAAGAAGGCGCAACTGCACATTGAAGGTTGAAGAAATTTGACTTGGCACCTAAAACCCTCACAAACTTTTACAGATGCAAAATTGAGAGCATCCTATTGGGCTGTATCATCGCCTGGTATGGCAACTGCAACTGCACCGCCCACAACCACAGGACTCTCCAGAGGGTGGTAGGTCTGTCCAACGCATCACCAGGGGCAAACTACCTGCCCTCCAGGACACCTGCAACACCCAATGTCACAGGAAGGCCAAAAAGATCATCAAGGACAACAACTACCTGAATATTGTGTGTATTGTGTGAAATTGTTAGGTATTACTGCACTGTTGGAGCTAGAAACTCAAGCATTTCACTACACCCGCAATGAAATCTGCTAAACACGTGTATGTGACCAACAAAATCGTATTTTATTTTATTTGACCAAATAATTTCACATGGTGTGTTTTAACACTATTGCCCATGTTTGAACCACTGTCAATTCTGGACCTGGATATTCAATCAAACATTAATTTATTGATTGATTACCTAAAGTTAATACCTCCCCCCTTCTTTCATGAGGACTTAGTTACACTATATAAACATTTTTGTGTCTGTGTCTATGAGGGGTGGGTGGGTAATCTTGACCATAGAGGGTGGGAGGTAAGGGGTGAGGGGTCAGGGGTGACAGTGCTAAGGTGCTACGTGTCACACAGGGGGTGTCGTAAGGGATTTTTAAGGGTGTCAAAAGGGCTGGTATGAGTTGTCAGAGGTGTTTTAAATCAGTCCACTCCGTTTTAGAGGCACAGTGTCATGCCCCTCACCTCCATCAAAGGGCCTGTCAACCCGCCTTTACAGAGCATAACACTGAAGGGTTGTGGGGGGGATTACTTTATCCCTTGATTATTAAACTTTGTGCAAAGGTAGATTTTTTGCTTCAAATACATGATCAGTTCCAACCTGAAAATCAAAACAGCCAGTTGATTTGAAAACCCTTCAATGTCACCCCATTTGGGTCTTGAGCTCCTCAGACTACTGGTTTTATACCACACCACTTTTCCTTCTGCCTACCAATTAACAATGTTTACAACCCCAGAGCAGGGGAGGTTTATGACTGGAGGTTTAGGGGTTTAAGTTCCGGGTCAGAGGTCAGCTAAGTTTAGTAGTACCCCTGAGAGGCGGGGACTCTTTTACTGTTTCATCAGAGAGGAGAAAAGCCACATCTAGTGCAGCTATCTCTTAACCTCCATATTGAATTGGGATTAAGGAAGGCCCATATAAACCTATTGTTTGGATAAAATAATGTGTCTTCTTTCATGTCCTGTATTAAGCTGCCCTCTGGGTCTCATAATACCAGGGTACTGATCAGACCAGTGCTGGAGAGAGGGATAAGTTGGGAAGAAATCCATGTCAACCATAGCCAAATTGAGACTCCAGTATAGCTATACTAGGATTTTATCTACTTCACCAAACACTCTCATTCCCTCCTCTACCATTAGATACAGAAGCTATCTCATCAGTCCATCTCCAACGCCTTTCCTAAGAGAGATGGGGGAGTACCAAATTGTCTGCCAATAAACTCTCTGTCCTTTCTCTGTACCCCTCACCTCTGTTCCTAGTTATCTCCAGATGGGGTTGATACTACCCCTTCCCTCCCTTCTCCTCCTCACGTTATCACAGTGATATCTGTGGAAGACAAACGAGTTTGGGCCCTGGCGGTGCATTCAGGGGTCAGCTCAGCTACTGTGGGGTGTCCCCAGGAACAGGCCAGACAAGGCTTCCATACATACCATCTAGGCCCACCTACAGTTAGCAGCACCCCCTGCAGTTCTGCTCTGCTAAGGGACTGAGGCTACTGTTTCTGCCTATGTCAGGGAGATGGATGAGGAGAGGAACACAGAGAAAGAGTCTCGTTTAAGGCACGTGACATCTAGATTGTGTCTGACACGTGCGCACTCCCCCGTGCCCTGTGCGCAACCACTTCACTTACTTTCACTCTCATGTGCACATATGGACTCACAAACCACCATGGACTCACATGTCAAATACATTAGATTACCCCTGCCTCTTGAAAGTCCAATTATATTTGTCACGCACACACACGAACGTGCACACACACTGTTGCACACACTCACAATGAGGGGCGAGGGGGATGACACCATACTGTGCCTTAGACAGACGAGGTGATGGATATGACGTATCAATCACACACTTCGGTTTACTCAGGACATCAGTCAAAGCACAAGACTAGGTGTGTGTGTGTGTGTGTGTGTGTGTGTGTGTGTGTGTGTGTGTGTGTGTGTGTGTGTGTGTGTGTGTGTGTGTGTGTGTGTGTGTGTGTGTGTGTGTGTGCGTGTGTGTCCTAGAGGAGGGGGCATGACTCAGGGGCTCTTTGTGATCATGTCTAACCCCCGGACCGGCAGTGGTGAGGGGGAGGAAATGAGGAGAAGGACTGGTCTCTCTCCACTTCCACGTAAGCAACAGGCACAGACTCGTCTTACTACACTCAGCGCTGTGAGAAATCAACAGACTGTGCTCTATTGATCCTCAGACTTAATAAGTCACTTCCAGGAGTCTCAATGCAGGCTAGAGAACCACTACAGCTCAAACTCGTGTCTCAAGAGCTTACAGCTCTAATTGCAGTGTTTTGGTGCTCATCAAATCGAGAGGTAGCGGGAGAAAGCAAGAGCGTGAGAAGAAATTATGCATTTACTTCAAAGTCTATTCACAGACACATCATTTAGTTTAGAAGTTCACAACACATATAAACTATGGAGCCTACAGCTGCTGATGATAAACACAAGCCCTAAATTATTACTTTGAAAAGAAATGAAAAGAAAAATCTATTCATTCAAAGTTTGCCAGCACAGCATCACGTTAGCTTTGGTGCAGAACAGCAGGTGGAGAGAGTGGGGGAGGGGGGCATTGACTCCTGGTGGGGCCATGTGTGAGCTTCTACCCCCTGGCAAGAGCCCTAGCGAGACCCTGGTCCCTTCTCCTTTGTCCCCCCGGCACCCAGCTCTTTGAGCGGCCCAACCCTGACAAACACACTGTGAAATTAGCCTAGTGGTGGAGCTCTAATGAAAGCTAACACGATCAGCTCCTACAAACAGACCCAGGCTCCCTGTCACACCCTGGTCTTTCCCAGCACCCCACCACTCCCCCACATGTCTACACACTCCATATTGTCACCCTGGGAGAAACACAGCTGTGCCCAGCCAGGACACTGAAGCCGATGGGGTGCAGAAGGGGTGCAGTCGCCCCCCAGCTACACACCCCTGTCACTCCGATACACACTGGGTATGAGCTAAGACAAGACACATGCACCCATCAGCCTGCTCTCGTGTGACAACAATCGACTCTTCTCCTGAAAAGAACTGATTGGAACGGTTTCATTTTGGGGAGAGGAAGGGGTGGGTAAAGCGGGGGTAAAGTGCCTCCTTGCCAACCTCCAGGGTTACCATCTTATCAACTGTGTTTTCTGTAAATTGCCATGAGGTCAATCATGATAACTTGGCATTCATCTCACCTCTACACATCAGCCAAGTCCATATCTGGGATGTGAACCAGCAACGTTCCGGCTTCTGCTCCTCTAAAAACCTCCAAACTGCTGCTTCATGCCTGTATTCATAAGCAGAGAGCCGTTGAGCTATGCTTCCTGCTCTAAAACGTTTGAGTAATGCTGTGATGTGAAGTGTTGAGTGAGAAGTTTTGGTATGACTAATAAGGAATGAAGTATGAGCCTTCCTTGTTGCAGTAAAAGCCTTTTGAGTGATGGTGGGTATTGAGTAAGGCCTGTCCTTGGCCTCTTCCCTTTCGCCAGTTCCAGAGTTTTCACACACTCACACCATTACTCACTCCGTCACTGTGACCTAAGCCTTCAGGATATACCCATTGTTACAGTGGAGAACGCTTGCAGGTTCTAAGATAAAGGGTGTGTGTGTGTGTGTGTGTGTGTGTGTGTGTGTGTGTGTGTGTGTGTGTGTGTGTGTGTGTGTGTGTGTGTGTGTGTGTGTGGGGGGGGGGGATTTGTACTCATGATAGATGTGTCTTTCTTCCTGTTTGTGTAGGAGCACCTCCTTTTCCCATGCTGTGGATCACACTCACACACACACATGCACACACACATGCACACACACACACACACACACACACACACACACACACACACACACACACACACACACACACACACACACACACACACAGAGACACACTCAAAAAGGGATAGCGGTAAACAGACACGCTTTCTAAAGGCATACTGTGGGAGAGAGAGAGAGGGAGAAGAAAGGAAGGAAAGATGAAAGAGGAGAAGGGGTAGATCTCATTCTCCTTAGACCAAAGGAACTGCCAAAGACACAGAGGAGGACAGGAGAGTCTTTTAAGTCACAGGCTATGTTTTTTTCTTCTCTTTCCACATAAAAGTAAGGCAATGAGAGTAGATGTGGTGTACTGACATACAACACAATACATGCACCCATCAATCCTCTCCACATTGTGCTGACTTCAGTTCAACAAACACAGGAAGGAATACTCTTCACTGCCTGACAGATTTTAATTTCAACTGATAACCTTCTCATTTTCTCTAACTTTTGTTCTGTTGTTTTCTTTGGGGACCTCCAGGATGTTCCTAGTTAGAGCAGAGGGACATCACCGTCCTTTTCAAATTAAGATGGAAACAAGAGCTTAACCAGATCAGCTTTCATGTCCAATACTTCAAACCTGACCTCTGACCTCTCACCCCTATCCTCAGCCTGTCTGTCAGATTTACCTGTCTCTCTCTCTGTCCACCCAGCCCTGGGAAAGCTGATCCTACTGCTGTGACCATATCTCATATATAGTGGTGACAACCTTTACCGCCCATAATTCTTTGTCACAGAGTTCCTCTGAGGCTCCTCATTATGTGACACATAATCACGTCTCCTTTGGGAAAAGAGGGGACACAGTTGTCACATGTGGACAGACACGAGGCCAAACCCTTTAGTGACCCTCGCAGATACAGACCTTTGAGTTAAATATGAGATACATGGAGCCCATGGTTAATAGACATGTTATAGAGGGCCAGGGTTTTGAATCATTGAATGCTGGAAGAGATAGCATGTCTCTCAGCACCTACTCCTCAGCATTACCTATTGATTACAACCGCTAATGAAGTTTGGGGAGGGGAAGGGGTGTGCGCCCATATTTCATCCTGGTATCTGATGTGTGGCCCTCAGCTCCCCATCACTGAGATGAGGAAATGGGCCCTTCACAGAGCCCAACCCCAGGGACACCTCAGGGACTCACTGACTGGGACTGACCACTCCACTGACCCCCTAAACCTCTGCCACCCCCCTTCCCTCACCCCAACCCCTATCTCTATTCCCTTACCCTCCCCTCCTTACCCTCATACATCCATCCCAAGGGAAAGAAACACCCTCATTCACAGGGAAAAGCTTGCTTTCAGGTCTTTCTCCCCTTCAATGGGGCTTTATGCCAGGAGCCTTGAGACATCAACATGACAATATGACAATGTGCTGGCCCTTTTAAAAGAGATCCTGTGTTTGTTAAGCGTTTCTGCCCCTGAAGAGCACCTAAGGCAGGGGCAGGGGATCTGAAAAGTGACCGGTGAAAAGAGAGGGGCCAACTTTGATCACACACGTGAAAGAGGACTAGACTTTTGATTAACTTGAGTGCTGCACGTGGTAGCCTGTCTGTCTTTCTATCTATCTCTGAGAGATGTAGGAATGGTGAAGTTATCATTGGAAGGTATGAGACAATCCGATAATTGCTATTCACGTCTCATGTTATTGCCCACCTCACTTCTTCCACCACTTCTCACCCAGCCTCTAGTAAAGAAACCACAAAGTCTCCAAACTCTCATTTCAGCGCTACCATTTCTCCGATCCCCCCCCCCATGAGATCATATAAGTCATGTTTTTTGGGACTTTTATGTAACACTTTCTATTATTCATCAAAAGAGTTTTAAGCATCTCCCCTTGATGTCAAACTGTAACAAGCAAAAATAAGATATCCTGGCTCTCTAAAGCTGATTCAACTCATCTCAAGGAGCTGAAATCATGAATCATTAAAAAAACACCAAAGTCGGAGGAAATTGATTCGCTAGCTAAGGAGGGAGCAGGAGGGTGAGAGAGAGAGAGAGAGAGAGAGAGAGCGACGGTACAACTAAAACCTCCCCGCAGAATGCACTAACACACGCTAAGGATGAGGATAGGTCTCTTTTTACATGGTACAGGAAGTACCAACGTGACTGTCATATCATAGGAAACATGGAGGGGAACTGCATCAAACAAAACAGAATTATGGATGTCATCATCACAACTACGTTTAGAAAGACAAGACTCAATGATAAAAGTCGTGCCCCTCTTCAATTAGATTTGGTTTGGATTCAAAATAGCAGACAAACTGGCAAGTAAAATATCTCTCTTTAGAGCACTTTCATTCTTAGCACAGGTACTGACCTCTCCATTGACTCACTGGACCACTGAGTTATGAGTGTTAAATATAGTAATGGCAGTTTATTTTTGGAGCAGCACTCCAAAGATTCAAGAGTTATCACAATGGCCTCATTTTGCCTGAGTAGGATGGTAATCTCACAGTTGTGATTGTATCATTGTCAAGTCATTTTGCCCCATTCATTCTGCCATAGACCGGCCTATGCCCCTATCGGTCCCTGCCTGTGCCTGTAGAATGACCTAAGATAAGAAAGACTCTACCTGATAACCCCAGCAAACATGACCCCATTCGCCCAATGTGCCTACAAGCCTACACAAGCCAGATACGGGCTAGCCCACAACAAGCCCACATCAACCCAACACAGGCTACCCCACACTAAGCCCACACCAGCCCAACATGGGCTAGCCTACACCAGACTAACACAGACTATTGGACACCAGCCAAACATGCCAGCCCATACCAAGCCCAGCTGCTTCATAATGTAGAGGCAGGGCTCATTTGAATTGGGGCTGTGGATTTAAATTCCCCAATTCATGTTGTTAAGAAAAGAATGCAATATCAAAATCGCTGATAACATTCAAACCAATGAGGTTTCGGTGCTTTAAAGCCAATTATCTCAGAATAATCTTTCTGTCAGACAGAACCTTATAGGTCAAAGGTCACAAGTTATTTTTGTGCAACCGTAAGTGAGAGTGTCGTTCCAGTTTATCTGTTGTGATGTACATTAAAATAAAATGACTTGTACACTGCCAATGATGAAGTCTGTAAGAAGACTGATAAGTGCACACGATATATATTGTAAACTTTCATTTTCTCTGGTGTTAATATATATGTATCAGTCAAAAGTTTGGATGCACCTGCTCATTCAAGGGTTTTTCTTTATCTTTACTGTTTTTACATTGTTGAATAATAGTGGAGACATGAAAATGTGGAATAACACATATGGTAACCAAATAAACAAATCAAAATATATGTCATATTTGAGATTCTTCAAAGGAGCCACCCTTTGCCTTGATGACAGCTTTGCACACTCTTGGCATTCTCTCAACAAGCTTCATGAGGCATCATTTTCCAACAGTCTTGAAGGAGTTCCCACATGTGATGAGCACTTGCTGGCTGCTTTTCCTTCACTCTGTGGTCCAACTCATCCCAAACCATCTCAATTGGGTTGAGGTCGGGTGATTGTGAGGCCAAGTCATCTGATACAGCACTCCATCACTCTCCTTGGTCAAATAGCCCTTACCTGTGTAAGCCTGGAGGTGTTTTTGGGGTCATTGTCCTGTTGAAAAAGAAATTATAGTCCCACTAAGAGCAAACCAGATGGGATGGCGTATCACTGCAGAATGCTGTGGTAGCCATGCTGGTTAAGTGTGATTATCACAGTGTCACCAGCAAAGCACCGCCTTACCATCACACCTCCTCCACCATGCTTCACGGTGGGAACCATACATGCTGAGATCATCCGTTCACCTACTCTGCATCTGACAAAGACACGGTGGTTGTAACCAATCGTTTCAAATTTGGACTCATCAGAGCAAAGGACAGATTTGGGTATGTCATTTTAGGCGAAAATTGAAAAAATGGGGCGGATCCTTGAATTCACTTCAATCAGTGTAAATGAAGGGGGTGAAACAGGTTACAGATATATTTTCAAGCCTTGAGAGAATTGAGACATGGAGTGTGTATGTGTGCCACTCAGAGGGAAAATGGGCAAGACAAAATATTTAAGTGCCTTTGAACGGGGTATGGTAGTAGGTGCCAGGCGCACTGGTTTGTGTCAAAAACTGCAACGCTGCTGGGTTTTTCACGCTCAACAGTTTCCCGTATGTATCAAAGTTGCTTGTTGCTGTCATATAGTTGCTTATTGCTGTCATATATATAGACACACACACTGACTGCACAAAATATTAAGAACACCTTCCTAATATTGAGTTGCACCCCCTTCAGAACAACTTCAATTCGTTGCTGCATGGGCTCTACAAGGTTTCGAAAGCTTTCCACAGGGATGCTGGCCCATGTTGACTCCAATGCTTCCCACAGTTGTGTGTAGTGGGCTGGGTGTCCTTTGGGTAGTGGACCACTGTTGTCTTTCTGAGACAATGTAACATCCAGCCAATTCAAAACAGTCAGTTATCAGCATTCTGTGTCTTTTCGTTGAGCCGGATCATTTGGCTCCCAAACGGCTGTTCATTCAAAATGCTTGAAAATTGACCTAGAACCATGGAAATTGCAAATCTCTAGTATTGTAAGGCCAAAACAGTAGGCCACCATTATGTCAGATCTTCGTATGCACGTTCAAAATACATTTTTACCCATCCAAATTTACGCACTGCAAAAATGAGCGTGCACCAGAATGACGTGCTCCCCCCACTATTTATTGTTTCTGCAGTGATGATTCACCATCTTCGGAGAATGTTTTCTAACTTATGGATGAGTTAGCTGACAACGTCAGGAAAACAATGTGGACGCTTCAATGGGGCAGAAGTCCGTGAGTTCTGGATGGCCAGATAGCTACCAACAATGTTTTGAGTGGTTTTCACTAACTTCATATCAATGGTAATATGGCAAAAAATATTGCTATCTAGCTAACCAACAACTGTAACAATGGATCTGAGAGACAAGTGCTCATTGTGCAAATGTATTTATGTTTCAATAAACATTGGATATTAAATATAGTTTACATGTTGTCAACAATTTAAGCCAACCCCGTCTGTTTTGCCCCATAGTTGCGCACATGTCAGTTTTGTTGCTAAACAATCAACCCATCTATATGCAGATAATCGTTGTTTGAAGCAAAAAAAAGCAGTTGTAGCAGTATGCAAATCAGGGAACCATCGATGCGATTCATTTCCCAACGTTCACCAAAAAGAGCTCAAAAAGAGCTGTTCGATCGCGAACGAACTGTCACTAAAAAGGATGGGCTTATTTTAGGCAAAGTGAGGGCTGCCGTTGGGGTCCCCTGCCTTCGGGCCAATGTAAAGCCGATGAGCAAAGGTGCATCGGATCATGTGGACATCCTACATGGGTCCAATGTTTTTACTCGCATTGGGCTCACATGGTGCCCATGTGGGAATATTTGCTGGGAAAGGATGGGCTTATTTCAGGCAAAGTGAGGGCTCCCCTCACCAGATATGGGCTGTCCACGCTAGGTCACACTGGACCAATGTGGAGCGAATGTGGGCAGCCTACATGGGGACAACATTTTATCCAGCATGTGGACATGTTTGCTGGGACGTATCTCAGCTGAAAATAACATTCAGAGATGAACACAGATAAATACAGAGACACATGTAGACACTGAGTGCTCTGAAAAGGGTAAAACTATAAACTGCTACAGGTCAATTTAGATCAGTTAGCTATCTTGAAAACTAAGACACAACATGTTTTTGTAACGTAATTAAACTAGTTAATGTAGAAGTGCTGTGGCATAGTTAGTTAATGCTCTATCCACCTGTTCCAAATAACTACCCATATGATGTGCAACAATTCACTAAACACATATTCTCATTGTATATTGTTTATGGCAGGGGACAGGTATTCAAATCCAAGCCTGGAGGTTCTGTCACTGCTGGTTTTCTGTTCTACAATTAATTGCACCCACCTGGTGTCCAGAGGAGGTTGAGGGGAGGAAGGCTGGTGTCCCAGGTCTAAATCAGTCCTTGATTTGAAGGGAATAATGAATATCAGCAGTGGCACTGGCTTTGTGGTGCAGATATGGAATTTACCTGGTTTAGTTGTACAGTATGAGTGGGAAGGCCTATCAGAGAGGAATCGGCAAAGTATACCAAAATCCTTGGAACTAGATGCATAATGCAGAAATTCTGATGAAGTAAGTATCTTAGGCCTGCTATCTCCCATCACTGATGGTAGGCTTGCTATTCTGTAACACCTGACTTTATATTCATGTTATTTCAAGGATTTCAAAATATGCTACATCTACTCATGGTTATGACTAGATGGAGTACAGCTGAACAGAAGTAACTTTAGGTAGCAGGTTAGGAGAACTTATGCAGCTTATGGTCTTATGGTCTTTTTTTGTGTGCAGTCCGGACAAACCTTGATTTTAACATCCAAGGATGTTGATTCTTGGTCCTGTCCGGACCAAATCTGAAGCAAACATAGATATCTGTTTGGTTCAGATTTGGTCCAGACCAATCATAGAAATCATTCAGAAAGTACACTGTAGAAATGTTTGCAAATGTATAAACAAATAAAAACAGAAATACCTTATTTACATAAGTATTCAGACCCTTTTCTATGAGACTCGAAATTGAGCTCAGGTGCATCCTGTTTCCATTGATCATCCTTGTGATGTTTCTACAACTTCATTGGAGTTCCCCTGTGGTAAATTCAATTGATTGGACATGATTTGGAAAGGCACACACCTGTCTATATATGGTCCAACAGTTGACAGTGCATGTCAGTGCAAAACCCAAGCCATGAGGTCAAAATAATTATCTGTAGATTGTGTTGAGGAACAGATCTGGGAGAAGGGTACCAAAATATTTCTGCAGCATTAAAGATCCCCAAGAACACAGTGGCCTCCATAATTCTTAAATAGAAGAAGTTTGGAAATCCCAAGACTCTTCCTAGAGTTGGCCACCTAGCCAAACTGAGCAATCGGGTGAGAAGGGCCTTGGTCAGGGAGGTGACCAAGAACCCGATGCTCACTCCGACAGAGCTCCAGAGTTCCTCTGTTGAGATTGTAGAACCTTCTAGAAGGACAACCATCTCTGCAGCACTCAACCAATCAGGCCTTTATGGTAGAGTGGCCAGACGGAAGCCCATCCTCAGTAAAAGGCACATGACAGCCAAAAGGCACCTAAAGGACTCTCAGACCATGAGAGACAAGATTCTCTGGTCTGATGAAACCAAGATTGAACTCTTTGGCCTGAATGCCAATCGTCACTTCTGGAGGAAACCTGGCACCATCCCTACGGTGAAGCATGGTGGGGGCAGCATCATACTGTGGCAATGTTATTCAGAGGAAGGGACTGGAAGACCAGTCAGGATCGAGGGAAAGATGAACGGAGCAAAGTACAGAGAGAGATCCTTGATGAAAACCTTCTCCAGAGCGCTCAGATCCTCAGACTGGGGTGAAGGTTCACCTTCCAACAGGACAACGACCCTAATCAGCCAAGACAATGCAGGAATGGCTTCGGGACAAGTCTCTGAATGTCCTTGAGTAGCCCAGCCAGAGGCGGACTTGAACGCAATCGAACATCACAGGAGAAACCTGAAAATAGCTGTGCAGCGACGCTCCCCACCCAACCTGACAGAGCTTGAGAGGATCGGCAGAGAGGAATGGGGAAAAACTACCCAAATACAGGTGTGCTAAGCTTGTAGCATCATTCCCAAGAAGACTCAAAGCTGTAATCGCTGCCAAAAGTGCTTCAACCGAAAACTGAGTAAAGGGTCTGAACACTTACATAAATGTAATATTTCAGTTTTTTATAAATTTGCATAAATGTTCATTGCTATTATGGGTTAGTGTGTGTAGACTGATGAGGGGAAAAAAATATTTAATCAGTTTTAGAATAAGGCTGTAACATAACAAAATGGGGGGAAAGTCAGGGGGTCTGATTACTTTCCGAATGCTCTGTATGTTTCACAGGTTTGGACAGCAGAGTTCAATACAGCAGAGCTCAGGAGAGTACAGTAAAGAACAGTAAAGTATAGTGTACTGTATTGTACCCTACCTTACTCTAATGCATTCTACTGTACTGTACTCCACTGAATTAAACTCTACTGTGCTCTACTGTCATAAACAGTAGTGAGTAATGTGATGTTGGACTACGTGGAACATAATCGCTGCCAAGTTTTAAAGTTTTTGAAAAAGCTAACATAATTGCATGTGACCGAAGGGGGCAATAAAAAATATTCTGTTGCAGTCTTCAGTTGGCTTCTCTTTCCTTTATTTCTGTGATATGATGTTTACTTCATTGATGCACAGTTGGAATTTGTCCATAGAATCAATGACTGAAAAACACGTATTTTCAACATCTGTAAATGACTTATTTTTGAAGTCCGGAAAATACGTCTTCTAACCTTTCAGCACCTGAAATGCACATCTTTTCAACGTAATTTTTCTTACTGGGTTAAGGTTAGTTAAAATGCTCAAATTGGCCCCATCACCATATCTATAGCCACAACCAGGGCTGCCCTCAGATAACACGATTCCGCCACCTTGTACCCCAAAACATTCTGAATGCACCAACATCAAAGATGGTGAAAAAATGAAGAGTTCCCATAAAGGCTGTTTAGCATAACTTTTTGGGCGACCCGACCACATTCACATAGAAATGTGTGTTATAGATATGTCACTCTCATTGAAAGCAAGTTCAAGAAGCGGTGTTCTATGTGCGCCATCATTCTGTTCTTACGTTTCGTTTTTTTGTCTTTTAATTTCGGTTTTGTACACCAGCTGAAAATACAATATTTTTGATTTTGGAAAATCTATTCCACAGCGGTTTAGATGGTATAATGATTTTCTACATCATACTTGCTTGGTTATTTTGTCACGTAAACTGAAATTAGGCAAAGTATTAGAATTTGATCAAGTGCAGCTTTAAGGAGTGGCTCTCCCATAAGGCACCAATGTGATAGCAGCTGGGTCTGGTCTACAGAGTTAATTGACTGTATATGAACCCGAAAAAGGGAGCCTATGAAATGTCTTACCTCATCCTTCTTGTTTGAATCTGCTATGTTGTCTGTGCATTCAGTTTGGTTAAACGTTTGCTACGTTTTGTAACGGTTTGTACTGAACGACGACATTTTTCCTCAAAACGTTCTTCAACCTTTTCGAATAAACTTTGGTCGCGTTTCACTGCTCAGATGTTGCATGCATCAACCAATGGTTGTCCACTGACAGTTCGCTATGACATATGATGTGGTTAACTGATACTTAAAATACCTATCTAGGCGTTGTAAGATTTGGCATGTGTCAGCAACACCTGGGCAGAGGAATGCACCCTTTTAGATACGTTTGCTCCATTTGGTGGATGTGACAGGTGCGGCATGAAGCAGTGAGTGACGTATTTAATGCGCAGCACTGCATTTTGAACCCAAAACCCAACATCTCCCCGTTTTTCAACTGGTCTTTCAGAACAGCACCGCTTCAGTTTAATTGAACGTTGCATTATGTTTTTTGTTGTTGTATTGAACGCAGCCCTTGTTACAGATCAAGTTGAACATTTCTAAATTGATTTGGGGGAATGTCAGATCAGGTGACCTCGATCAGGCGTTCACTGGCAAATTCAGTGTGATGATGATTTGGTTGGTCTGACCCAAAGATTTGTATATACACTAGATTGCTATTTACGGAACACCGTGTTTAAGCCACTGTGCCTCCATCTTGGCATTCCCCCACCAGCGTAACAAATATTTTGGAAGCTATAGAGAGCCATTTATTAATGTCGTTTTTGCCACATGTATTATATTACAGGCACCTAAATGCATACATTTAAATTATATTATGTGAGCCAAACATAAAATTAAAATAATTATTTAAAAAATTACATGACTAATGTTTACTGTCCCCACTACAACAACAAAAAAATGTAATAGACTGGTTAGCTGACAACATCACGAAAACGATGCACACGCTTCAGTGGGGCAGAAGTTCATGGGTTGTTGTGATTCGGGATGGCCAGATAGCAAGCGGTAATGACAAGAAGCTGCCATGTGAGGAATCATAGTTTTTTAATTAGTATTATTAAAAATGTATTTAACCTTTAGTTAACTAGGCAAGTCAGTTAAGAACAAATTCTTATTTACAATGACAGCCTACCCCGGGCCAATTGTGCGCCGCCCTATGGGACTCCCAATCACGGCCAGTAGTGATACAGCCTGGAATCGAACCAGGTACTGTAGTGACGCTTCGAGCACTGAGATGCAGTGCTTTATACTGCTGCACCACTCGGCTCGTTTCAGCTATATTTATCTTATTTTTGATATGTCTTGTTTTGATGTGTTTTCACTGATGTCATGTCTATGCTAGTAGGACTCAAATACGCTAGCTAGCTAACCAACAACTGTAATGATATTTGAGAGACAACAAGTGCTCATTGTGCACATTTATGTTTTCAATAAACATTGGTGACAAAATATAGTTACATGTTGTAAAAATCTAAGCCAAACCAGTTCATTTTGCCCCATAGATCGCGCATCGGTTTTGTTGCTTCTATTGAAAAGCTATAGAATGTCATTCATTCCTATGGAGGATTGAGCCTACTGGGTAGTGCCAATATGGCCGACTGGTGGCTTCAAAGCATAGACTGTAAAAAAGAAAAACCTTTCAATGGCCAATAAATAGCATCATCAATCCAGAGTTTATATACATGATTGGTCTGACCACACTCCTGTCAATTCACCTACTTGATGTTATCAAACGAGTTTGATTTGGTTGATTATGTTTTAACTGAATTTAATTTCCATCATGCTGCATATAGCACACCCGAGTTCAACTCAGCACAGGCGAGGCAGATTCCGAAGATAGTCGGAAAAGGCCGAATGCATGGCATTGTGGGAAAAGGGAGCCTGTCGCCATCTTGCTTTAGCGCCGCA